>NC_064640.1:373514547-373519547 GCF_023864345.2 Schistocerca serialis cubense | reverse complement strand
AACACGAAATCATGAACTTTCACACTTGCTGTCCACATTTACATTACCATGCCACCATAATCATTAGTTACCATCAATTACTGATGCTACACTCAAAATTTATTGGTGCACAAACTTGGGACAATACATGTCATACTTCTTTGCATCAATGTAGTTCCTCTTTAACTCAAGCTAATACACAATTTTATTCTAAAGCATTGTTCATATGTTTTACACATTTTAGAAAATACAGGGTGTTTCAAAAATGACCTGTATATTTGAAACGGCAATAAAAACTAGACGAGCAGCGATAGAAATACACCGTTTGTTCCAATGTGCTTGGGACAACAGTACATTTTCAGGCAGACAAACTTTCGAAATTACAGTAGTTACAATTTTCAACAACAGATGGCGCTGCAAGTGATGTGAAAGATATAGAAGACAACGCAGTCTGTGGGTGCGCCATTCTGTACGTCGTCTTCTACATCTACATCTACATTTATACTCCGCAAGCCACCCAACGGTGTGTGGCGGAGGGCACTCTACGTGCCACTGTCATTACCTCCCTTTCCTGTTCCAGTCGCGTATGGTTCGCGGGAAGAACGACTGTCTGAAAGCCTCCGTGCGCGCTCTAATCTCTCTAATTTTACATTCGTGATCTCCTCGGGAGGTATAAGTAGGGGGAAGCAATATATTCGATACCTCATCCAGAAACGCACCCTCTCGAAACCTGGACAGCAAGCTACACCGTGATGCAGAGCGCCTCTCTTGCAGAGTCTGCCACTTGAGTTTATTAAACATCTTCGTAACGCTATCACGGTTACCAAATAACCCTGTGACGAAACGCGCCGCTCTTCTTTGGATCTTCTCTATCTCCTCCGTCAGACCGATCTGGTACGGATCCCACACTGATGAGCAATACTCAAGTATAGGTCGAACGAGTGTTTTGTAAGCCACCTCCTTTATTGATGGACTACATTTTCTAAGCACTCTCCCAATGAATCTCAACCCGGTACCCGCCTTACCAACAATTAATTTTATATGATCATTCCACTTCAAATCGTTCCGCACGCATACTCCCAGATATTTTACAGAAGTAACTGCTACCAGTGTTTGTTCCGCTATCATATAATCATACAATAAAGGATCCTTCTTTCTACGTATTCGCAATACATTACATTTGTCTATGTTAAGGGTCAGTTGCCACTCCCTGCACCAAGTGCCTATCCGCTGCAGATCTTCCTGCATTTCGCTACAATTTTCTAATGCTGCAACTTCTTTGTATACTACAGCATCATCCGCGAAAAGCCGCATGGAACTTCCGACACTATCTACTAGGTCATTTATATATATTGTGAAAAGCAATGGTCCTATAACACTCCCCTGTGGCACGCCAGAGGTTACTTTAACGTCTGTAGACGTCTCTCCATTGATAACAACATGCTGTGTTCTGTTTGCTAAAAACTCTTCAATCCAGCCACACAGCTGGTCTGATATTCCGTAGGCTCTTACTTTGTTTATCAGGCGACAGTGCGGAACTGTATCGAACGCCTTCCGGAAGTCAAGAAAAATAGCATCTACCTGGGAGCCTGTATCTAATATTTTCTGGGTCTCATGAACAAATAAGGCGAGTTGGGTCTCACACGATCGCTGTTTCCGGAATCCATGTTGATTCCTACATAGTAGATTCTGGGTTTCCAAAAACGACATGATACTCGAGCAAAAAACATGTTCTAAAATTCTACAACAGATCGACGTCAGAGATATAGGTCTATAGTTTTGCGCATCTGCTCGACGACCCTTCTTGAAGACTGGGACTATCTGTGCTCTTTTCCAATCATTTGGAACCCTCCGTTCCTCTAGAGACTTGCGGTACACGGCTGTTAGAAGGGGGGCAAGTTCTTTCGCGTACTCTGTGTAGAATCGAATTGGTATCCCGTCAGGTCCAGTGGACTTTCCTCTATTGAGTGATTCCAGTTGCTTTTCTATTCCTTGGACACTTATTTCGATGTCAGCCATTTTTTCGTTTGTGCGAGGATTTAGAGAAGGAACTGCAGTGCAGTCTTCCTCTGTGAAACAGCTTTGGAACAAGGTGTTTAGTATTTCCGCTTTACGCGTGTGATCCTCTGTTTCAATGCCATCATCATCCCGTAGTGTCTGGATATGCTGTTTCGAGCCACTTACTGATTTAACGTAAGACCAAAACTTCCTAGGATTTTCTGTCAAGTCGGTGCATAGCTGCTGTAAGCTGCTGTAAGGGTGTGCTGTTCACAACGTGCAAGTGTGCTGTAGACAACATGGTTTATTCCTTAGAACAGAGGATTTTTCTGGTGTTGGAATTCCACCGCCTAGAACACAGTGTTGTTGCAACAAGACGAAGTTTTCAACGGAGGTTTAATGTAACCAAAGGACCGAAAAGCGATACAATAAAGGATCTGTTTGAAAAATTTCAACGGACTGGGAACGTGACGGATGAACGTGCTGGAAAGGTAGGGCGGCCGCGTACGGCAACCACAGAGGGCAACGCGCAGCTAGTGCAGCAGGTGATCCAACAGCGGCCTCGGGTTTCCGTTCGCCGTGTTGCAGCTGCGGTCCAAATGACGCCAACGTCCACGTATCGTCTCGTGCGCCAGAGTTTACACCTCTATCCATACAAAATTCAAACGCGGCAACCCCTCAGCGCCACTACCATTGCTGCACGAGAGACATTCGCAAACGATATAGTGCACAAGATTGATGACGGCGATATGCATGTGGGCAGCATTTGGTTTACTGACTAAGCTTATTTTGACCTGGACGGCTTCGTCAATAAACAGAACTGGCGCATATGGGGAACCCAAAAGCCCCATGTTGTATTCCCATCGTCCCTGCATCCTCAAAAAGTACTGGTCTGGGCCGCCATTTCTTCCAAAGGAATCATTGGCCCATTTTTCAGATCCGAAACGATTACTGCATCACGCTATCTGGACATTCTTCGTGAATTTGTACGGTACAAACTGCCTTAGATGACACTGCGAACACCTCGTGGTTTATGCAAGATGGTGCCCGGCCACATCGCACGGCCGACGTCTTTAATTTCCTGAATGAATATTTCGATGATTGTGTGATTGCTTTGGGCTATCCGAACCATACAGGAGGCAGCGTGGATTGGCCTCCCTATTCGCCAGACATGAACCCCTGTGACTTCTTTCTGTGGGAACACTTGAAAGACCAGGTGTACTGCCAGAATCCAGAAACAATTGAACAGCTGAAGCAGTACATCTCATCTGCATGTGAAGCCATTCCGCCAGACACGTTGTCAAAGGTTTCGGGTAATTTCATTCAGAGACTACGCCATATTAATGCTACGCATGGTGGATATGTGGAAAATATCGTACTATAGAGTTTCCCAGACCGCAGCGCCATCTGTTGTTGAAAATTGTAACTACTGTAATTTCAAAAGTTTGTCTGCCTGAAAATGTACTGTTCTCCCAAGCATATTGCAACAAACGGTGTATTTCTATCGCTGCTCGTTTAGTTTTTATTGCCGTTTCAAATACACTGGTCATTTTTGAAACACCCTGTATATCTTTCATAAAGAAAATGCAGTTTCCCAATATTCACCAATGAACTGAAGCCTCTCCTTTGACTGAACCACAAATGAAGCTATAGGACACAGCAGTTTTCCATACCATGTACTCTTGCTCAAAGCACTTTCCCAACATAACTGACTCAAGTTATTACAACATTGATATGCACACCAAATACTGCTAGATTACAAGAATGTTAAGTTACACTGTGCCACATGGTCCACTAACATTTATACAGAAAATATGATAGCAGTTCACAACAAATGAGAAACAGCGGACAACATCCGTATTTTATCTCCACATGTTACCTTATAGTATGCGGTGTTAAGTGCCAGGTCCAGATGGCACCCCAATTTGGTTTTATGACAAATTCTCTATGGCAATGGCCCCCTACTTAGCTTGCACTTATCTTTTATCTCTCACCCAGTGCAAACTTACATGTGATTGGAAGAAAGTGCTGGTGTGTCATATATAAGAAGGGTAGAAACTGACCTGCAAAATTGCAGACCGATCAGTTTGTCACAGACTTCTTGAACATTCAGTTCTAATAAAACGAAGTGCCTTGAGACAAAAAAAGCTTGTGTCTACTAATCAGTACGGCTTTAGAAAACATCACTGATGCAACATGTGGCTTGCCTTTTTCCCCCACAATATGGATGAAGGGGACAGGCAAATTCCACATTCCTAGATTTCCGAAAAGTATTTGACATGGTGTCCCACTGCAGACTCTACATTGAAGTGCTGAGGAAACCAGTAAACACATGCGTATTCAAATACAGAGATATTAAAAAGGCAGAATATGGCACTGTGGTCAGCAACGTGTATAGAAGACAAGTATCTGGCGCAGTTGTTAGATTGGTTACTGCTGCTACAATGGCAGATTATAAAGATTTAAGTGAGTTTGAGCATGGTGTTATAGTCGGTGCATGAGTAATGGGACACAGCATCTCCAAGGTGGCAATGAAGTGTGGATTTTCCCCATAAGACCATTTCACGTGTGTACTGTAAATATCAGGAATCCGGTAAACATCGAATCTCCGACATCACTGCAGCTGGAAAAAAGATCTTGCAAGATACGACTGACAGGTGACGCTCATGTAAGCACCCTGTCTGATCATCTGCATCCATTCATGTCCACTGTGCGTTCCGACAGACTTTAGCAATTCAACGAAGACAATGCAACATCCCACACATCCAGAATTGCTACAGAGTGGCCTCAGGAACACACTTCTGAGTTTAAACACTTCCGCTGGCCACCAAACTCCCCAGATAAGCATTATTGATCATATTTGATATGCCTTGCAGTATACTATTCAGAAGAGATCTCTACCCCCCTCGTACTCTTACAGATTTATGGACAGCCCTGCAGAATTCATGGTGTCAATTCCCTCCAGCACTACTTCAGACATTAGTCAAGTCCATGCCACATACTGTTTGTGGCAATTCTGCGTG